>NC_068373.1:785042-826618 GCF_023724105.1 Carassius gibelio
AGACCGAAATTACATACCCAAAATAAAAAGGTTTCTGCTCATGATTCTTTCTGACTAGATACATAATCAACCTTTGTTCACAAAGCTGACACTTTAAAGTTTACTGTTCAGGAATCAGAATCACTCAGACTGTTATGATAATAGAGATATATAAGCTCAAACATAAAAACAAAAATAAAAATATTAAAAACATATGTTTTAAATGTATTTAAAAAAATGTTGATGTAGGAAATGAGTTTGAAAACACAGTGTAGCTAAGGCCACAAGTCTTCCAAGACTTCATAAAAAATTTCATAATCGAATCTGTAAAACTGTGAATTTTATGAAATATTTTCTAAGGCCATGTCATGTGTGTTTTTAGAGAAGGCTAATCAGATTGATTTATGGCCCTTGTCATCTCTGTAAGATCTCACATGTAAACATGTGTATGTTTCACTGTTGAAAACTGCCCGAATCATGATTGTATTGTTCTCACCAAACGGTTCTTTCACACCTCCGCCAAGTATGACACATTATCCGCATTATTCTTTTATCATTATTCTTTTGTTTTTATTCCACCTTTATTAGCCTTGATTGTGGTTTTTCAGGCTTTACAAAGCAACAAAGCAGCGATCTCACTTCAGTCTCTCTTTGCATTTAGCCCTTATTTATCAAAAGTCTTACTATAAAAATACAACAAAACATTTTCTTACGACCTTACGTGAATTATTGAGACAAAAATGCATTATGAAGAAGAAAAGCACCTGCTATTAGTAGCATTGGTGCTAACGTTAGCATCAAGCTACATCTGACAATTTATGAAATTATTAGTACACTTTTACTCAAAACTCACTTTAAACCCCGATCGAGTGTTTATAATAACTTCCTTTAGCGATCAGGGGTGGAATTTGGTCGTTTACTGTTGTAAAAATATGTTATTTGTAGCCTTTTTCATCGCTGCACAAGTTAGCATTTCCGATGTACATTTTCGATTTTTTTTTATAAAAACGCCCCAGATCTCAAGAAATTCTCATACCAAGCTTTACTATCGTAATCGCGGGTTTATTATTCGGATATTTTGTGTGTACAGAGGTGTTTCAGTGTTGTTTTGGCCAGATAACTACCAGGAAGTGTGCAGGAAGCATGTGACACGATGGGGCGGTGTCCAGATATGAAACTCTAAGATTGACGTTTGAAAGACCCAATCAGAGTCTGAGTCACACACCGCACGAGCTGTGACTACTGCACGCACACACAGATCGCTGGGAGAGGCTGTTTATCATCTGATCGCGTAAATCCGTGGAAAATGAATAGAAATGACGATTCTGTCTGAAGAAATATGAAGTAAACATCAGTAAATATATCCATATATCTCCGCAGATATGCATCTTTGGTCTGTAAATCCTTATTGACGCTGTTCAGTGAGTCTATGTGAACACAAATAAACCGCTCTTGACGTGACTGAATATGAGTGAGTTGTGAATTTCTATTCAAAATGTGGCATAATACGGATTTATTATTTTGCACTCCTGACATAAATCACTAAATATCTGTCACTGCAACAATGTTTTATCAAAATATTGGTCAAATATCGAAGCTTGAGTCTTTAAACTTTCCATTGATGCACAGTTTGTCCAGATGAAGTAAGACAGTGATGTTTAATGTGCTGTGAAAGTGAAACAATAATAAACTGGGGCCGTCAGCGATGTTTGCACGCAAAGGGGTTAAAGGAAGAGATATAGCGGACACAACTTTAAGTATAATAGATAGGATAAGATATATGAAAGAAAAAAACAAAAAAGGATATGTTATTAGTTTGGATTTTGAAAAGGCTTTTGATAGAGTGGAGCATGAATATTTATTTGGAATTTTAAGAAAGTACGGGTTTGGGGAAAATTTTATCAAGTGGATTACAATTATATATAGGGGAGCAATAACAAGAATACAGTGTAATGGTTTTTTAACTGAATGTTTTAAAATTACTAGATCAATAAGACAAGGATGTCCATTATCAGCGCTTTTATATTCTTTAGTTGCAGAACCATTGGGATTAGCTATTAAAATAGATGAAGACATAAGAGGGATAAACATTGAAGGAAGTGGGGGAAATGAAAAAATATTTCAATATGCAGATGATACAACAATAATAGTTAAAGATATAGAGAGTGTTAATAAGGTAATGGAAGTAGTACAGATGTTTTGTAGGGGATCAGGAGGTAAGATAAATGAAGAAAAAACAACATATGTGAGATTTGGAGGAGTAAATGTTTTAACAGATTATTTTCATTTTAAAGAAACAAAAGAAATAAGGATTTTAGGTGTTCTAATGGGAAAAGAAGAAAGGAATGTTAAAGAAAAAATGTGGGAAGAAATAGTAGGAGGAATTGAAAGAAGGTTAAATTTTTGGAAACTGAGGACTTTAAGTTTAAAAGGGAAGGTTTTAATTTTAAATGTGTTAATGGTGTCAAAGTTGTGGTATGTTTTATATGTGACTTCTATGCCAATGTGGGTGGAGAAAAGGTTGAAAAAATGTTTTTTAGATTTTTTATGGAATAGTAAACCGTCAAGAATTGCATATAGTACGTTAATAGGAGAAGTAGGGAAAGGAGGGATGGGATTAATTGATGTAGAACAGAGAAAACATAGCTTAAGAATTAAAATAGTAAAAAAATATCTGGATGAGGGTCACAAAACAGCATGGAAAAGGACAATGGAGTATTTTTTAAACAAATGTGGGGATTTTAACATGGGGGATGGAATTTTATGGATGAAAACGAAGAATTGGATGACAGAAAGATTACCAGAGTTTTATAGAGAAATGTTTAGAGCCTGGGGAAAATTTTTAGACAAAGTAGAGTATGATCCACATGGGAGAGAAAACATTTTAAATCAACCTCTGTTTTTAAACAAAAACATTTTAAAACAAGACAAAGAAATTTTTTTAAAGAAATGGTTGGATGTGGGGATAACAAGAGTGAGAGATGTTTTATATGAATTTAAAGAAGGATTTTTACCGACACAATTTATTGTGGATGCAATGGAAGAGGCAAAAGAAGATTACAGTGAACAAGAAATAAAAAATAAATATGAAATCATTAAAAATGCAATACCTAAAGAGTGGATTAAAAGAATAGAAAGTATGGAAGGAGAACCAAAAAAGAAATGTATTAATGTGAAATTAGGGGAAAAACTGTATGATTTTAAGGAATGTACTGTGAAAATGATTTATTGTGCTTTTAGAGATGATGTTTTTAAAGAGCCGATTGTAAATGGATACTGGGTGCAGAAATTCAAAGATTTAAAAAAAGAGTGTATATGGAGAAACATGACAGGGAAATGTGTGGAAACAAAATTGGAATGTTTGGAGTATTTTATAAGGCATAAAGTGGTTTTTACTGATGTTATTTTAAATAAAATAGGAATGGAAGAAAATGCTCTGTGTAAAGTGTGCCAGGAAGAAGAAGAGGGGATTTTACATATGTTTTTACAGTGTAGAGAGCTGGAGGACTTTTTATGGAAATGTAAATGTTTAATTAAAGATGTGACTGAGGAGTGGGATGAAAATGTGATGGAATGGAACAGAGTTGTGATGTTTGGTTGGGAAAAAAAGTGTAAAAACAAAAGTTTCATCAATCTGTGTGTAATGCTAATGAAAAGTGCAATATGGGACAGAAGAACTGTGGCTAAAAAGGAAAAAATTGTGTTGGATGTTTGGAGTGTGTTTAAAAGAAAAACAGAATTATATATTGAAAGACTGTATGTGTACTTTAAAGGTGTAAATATGTTAGACTCTTTTTATGATGTTTTTACCCCAAAGGTTTGTTGTGTTTTAAATGATTTAATGTGGAAGTTGCCAGAAAGTGGAAGAGTTTTTTAAAGTATCTATGTAAAGGGAAGATGAGTAATGTAGAGATGTGGAAGTTGCCAGAAAATGGAAGAGTTTTTTAAATTATCTATGTAAAGGGAAGATGTGTAATGTAGAGATGTGTAAAGTCAATGTTATGTATTTTCTATTGATTGTGTTTAATCTATTGTATTTTATTGATTGAAATTTCTTAATAAAAAAAAAAAAAAAAAAAAAAAAAAAAAGGCTATGCCAGATCATGTCTGAGCTCGGAAGCTAAGCAGGTTTGGGCCTGGTTAGTAATTGGATGGGAGACCCCCTGGTAATACCAGTTGCTCTAAGATTTTTGTAAATTTTTCACAAATTATATAATAATCTTGAAAAAAAAAAGAGTCAATGCCCATTCTTTGAATCTTAGCAGTCATGGACCTGTTTAGTGTCTGGATGGGAGACCCCCTGGTAATACCAGTTGCTCTAAGATTTTTGTAAATTTATTACTAATTATATAATAATCTTAAAAAAAAGAGCCAATGCCCGATCTCTTAATCTTAGCAGGTATTGGCCTGGTTAGTGCTTGGATGGGAGACCGCCTCGGAATACCAGGTGCTGTAAGCTTTTGGATTTTCATTCCTACTTATATAATGTATGGGCGATTTGATTGGCTGATCTTTAAATAGTCTTCTCTTTGCAGTATCCTTCGCTTGCGACCGTAACAACCTGGCTATGCCTGATCTCGTCTGCTCTCGGAAGCTAAGCAGGTTTGGTCCTGTATAATGTACCGGCGATTAGATTGGCTGATCTTTAAATAGCTCTCTCTTTGCAGCAGTCTTCGCTTATGGCCATTCCACCCTGGCTATGCCAGATCATGTCTGAGCTCGGAAACTAAGCAGGTTTCGGCCTGGTTAGTAATTGGATGGCAGACCCCCTGGTAATACCAGTTGCTTTAAGATTTTTGGAAATTTTTCACAAATTATATAATAATCTTGCAAGAAAAAAAGAAAGGAGTCAATGCCCCATATCTGAATCTTAGCAGGTATGGGCCTGGTTAGTAATTGGATGGGAGACACCCTGGTAATACCAGTTGCTTTAAGATTTTTGGAAATTTTTCACAAATTATATAATAATCTTGAAAAAAAAAAAAAGTCAATGCCCGATCTCTGAATAATAGCAGGTTTTGCCTGGTTAGTACTTGGATGGAAGACGGCCGGGAAATACCAGTTGCTGTAATATTTTTGGCAATTTTTACTAATTACATAATAATCTTGCAACAAAAAAAAAAAAAAGAGTAAATGCCCAATCTTTGAATCTTAGGAGGTATGGACCTGTTTAGTGCTTGGATGGGAGACCGCCTCAGAATACCAGTTGCTGTAATATTTTTGGAAATTTGTACTAATTATATAATTATCTTGAAACAAAAAGAGTCAATGCCCAATCTTTGAATCTTAGCAGCTATGGACCTGTTTAGTGTTTGGATGGGAGACCGCCTCGGAAAACCAGGTGCTCTAATATTATTGGAAATTCATTACTAATTATATAATAATCTTTAAAAAAAAAAAAAAAAAAAAAAAAAAAAGTCAATGCCCGATCTCTTAATCTTAGCAGGTATTGGCCTGGTTAGTGCTTGGATGGGAGACCGCCTGGGAATACCAGGTGCTTTAAGCTTTAGGGTTTTCTTTCCTACTTATATAATGTACCGGCGATTAGATTGGCTGATCTTTAAATATCTCTCTCTTTGCAGCAGTCTTCGCTTATGGCCATACCACCCTGGCTATGCCAGATCATGTCTGAGCTCTGAAGCTAAGCAGGTTTGGGCCTGGTTAGTAATTGGATGGGAGACCCCCTGGTAATACCAGTTGCTCTAAGATTTTTGTAAATTTTTCACAAATTATATAATAATCTTGAAAAAAAAAAGAGTCAATGCCCATTCTTTGAATCTTAGCAGTCATGGACCTGTTTAGTGTCTGGATGGGAGACCGCCTCGGAATACCAGGTGCTCTAATATTATTGGAAATTTATTACTAATTATATAATAATCTTAAAAAAAAAAAAAAAAAAAAAAAGAGTCAATGCCCGATCTCTTAATCTTAGCAGGTATTGGCCTGGTTAGTGCTTGGATGGGAGGCCGCCTGGGAATACCAGGTGCTTTAAGCTTTAGGGTTTTCTTTCCTACTTATATAATGTACCGGCGATTAGATTGACTGATCTTTAAATAGCTCTCTCTTTGCAGCAGTCTTCGCTTATGGCCATACCACCCTGGCTATGCCAGATCATGTCTGAGCTCGGAAGCTAAGCAGGTTTGGGCCTGGTTAGTAATTGGATGGGAGACCCCCTGGTAATACCAGTTGCTTTAAGATTTTTGTAAATTTTTCACAAATTATATAATAATCTTGAAAAAAAAAAGAGTGAATGCCCAATCTTTGAATCTTAGCAGTCATTGACCTGTGTAGTGTTTGGATGGGAGACCCCCTGGTAATACCAGGTGCTCTAATATTATTGGAAATTTATTACTAATTATATAATAATCTTAAAAAAAAAGAGCCAATGCCCGATCTCTTAATCTTAGCAGGTATTGGCCTGGTTAGTGCTTGGATGGGAGACCGCCTCGGAATACCAGGTGCTGTAAGCTTTTGGATTTTCATTCCTACTTATATAATGTATGGGCGATTTGATTGGCTGATCTTTAAATAGTCTTCTCTTTGCAGTATCCTTCGCTTGCGACCGTAACAACCTGGCTATGCCTGATCTCGTCTGCTCTCGGAAGCTAAGCAGGTTTGGTCCTGTATAATGTACCGGCGATTAGATTGGCTGATCTTTAAATAGCTCTCTCTTTGCAGCAGTCTTCGCTTATGGCCATTCCACCCTGGCTATGCCAGATCATGTCTGAGCTCGGAAACTAAGCAGGTTTCGGCCTGGTTAGTAATTGGATGGCAGACCCCCTGGTAATACCAGTTGCTTTAAGATTTTTGGAAATTTTTCACAAATTATATAATAATCTTGCAAGAAAAAAAGAAAGGAGTCAATGCCCCATATCTGAATCTTAGCAGGTATGGGCCTGGTTAGTAATTGGATGGGAGACACCCTGGTAATACCAGTTGCTTTAAGATTTTTGGAAATTTTTCACAAATTATATAATAATCTTGAAAAAAAAAAAAAAAAGTCAATGCCCGATCTCTGAATAATAGCAGGTTTTGCCTGGTTAGTACTTGGATGGAAGACGGCCGGGAAATACCAGTTGCTGTAATATTTTTGGCAATTTTTACTAATTACATAATAATCTTGCAACAAAAAAAAAAAAAGAGTAAATGCCCAATCTTTGAATCTTAGGAGGTATGGACCTGTTTAGTGCTTGGATGGGAGACCGCCTCAGAATACCAGTTGCTGTAATATTTTTGGAAATTTGTACTAATTATATAATTATCTTGAAACAAAAAGAGTCAATGCCCAATCTTTGAATCTTAGCAGCTATGGACCTGTTTAGTGTTTGGATGGGAGACCGCCTCGGAAAACCAGGTGCTCTAATATTATTGGAAATTCATTACTAATTATATAATAATCTTTAAAAAAAAAAAAAAAAAAAAAAAAAAGTCAATGCCCGATCTCTTAATCTTAGCAGGTATTGGCCTGGTTAGTGCTTGGATGGGAGACCGCCTGGGAATACCAGGTGCTTTAAGCTTTAGGGTTTTCTTTCCTACTTATATTAGATTGGCTGATCTTTAAATAGCTCTCTCTTTGCAGCAGTCTTCGCTTATGGCCATACCACCCTGTCTATGCCAGATCATGTCTGAGCTCGGAAGCTAAGCAGGTTTGGGCCTGGTTAGTAATTGGATGGGAGACCCCCTGGTAATACCAGTTGCTTTAAGATTTTTGTAAATTTTTCACAAATTATATAATAATCTTGAAAAAAAAAAGAGTCAATGCCCATTCTTTGAATCTTAGCAGTCATGGACCTGTTTAGTGTCTGGATGGGAGACCGCCTCGGAATACCAGGTGCTCTAATATTATTGGAAATTTATTACTAATTATATAATAATCTAAAAAAATAAAATAAAAAAAAAAGAGTCAATGCCCGATCTCTTAATCTTAGCAGGTATTGGCCTGGTTAGTGCTTGGATGGGAGACCGCCTGGGAATACCAGGTGCTTTAAGCTTTAGGGTTTTCTTTCCTACTTATATAATGTACCGGCGATTAGATTGACTGATCTTTAAATAGCTCTCTCTTTGCAGCAGTCTTCGCTTATGGCCATACCACCCTGGCTATGCCAGATCATGTCTGAGCTCGGAAGCTAAGCAGGTTTGGGCCTGGTTAGTAATTGGATGGGAGACCCCCTGGTAATACCAGTTGCTCTAAGATTTTTGTAAATTTTTCACAAATTATATAATAATCTTGAAAAAAAGAAGAGTCAATGCCCATTCTTTGAATCTTAGCAGTCATGGACCTGTTTAGTGTCTGGATGGGAGACCGCCTCGGAATACCAGGTGCTTTAAGCTTTAGGGTTTTCTTTCCTACTTATATAATGTACCGGCGATTAGATTGGCTGATCTTTAAATAGCTCTCTCTTTGCAGCAGTGTTCGCTTATGGCCATACCACCCTGGCTATGCCAGATCATGTCTGAGCTCGGAAGCTAAGCAGGTTTGGGCCTGGTTAGTAATTGGATGGGAGACCCCCTGGTAATACCAGTTGCTCTAAGATTTTTGTAAATTTTTCACAAATTATATAATAATCTTGAAAAAAAAAAGAGTCAATGCCCATTCTTTGAATCTTAGCAGTCATGGACCTGTTTAGTGTCTGGATGGGAGACCGCCTCGGAATACCAGGTGCTCTAATATTATTGGAAATGTATTACTAATTATATAATAATCTTAAAAAAAAAAAAAAAAAAAAAAAAGAGTCAATGCCCGATCTCTTAATCTTAGCAGGTATTGGCCTGGTTAGTGCTTGGATGGGAGACCGCCTGGGAATACCAGGTGCTTTAAGCTTTAGGGTTTTCTTTCCTACTTATATAATGTACCGGCGATTAGATTGACTGATCTTTAAATAGCTCTCTCTTTGCAGCAGTCTTCGCTTATGGCTATACCACCCTGGCTATGCCAGATCATGTCTGAGCTCGGAAGCTAAGCAGGTTTGGGCCTGGTTAGTAGTTGGATGGGAGACCCCCTGGTAATACCAGTTGCTTTAAGATTTTTGTAAATTTTTCACAAATTATATAATAATCTTGAAAAAAAAAAGAGTGAATGCCCAATCTTTGAATCTTAGCAGTCATTGACCTGTGTAGTGTTTGGATGGGAGACCCCCTGGTAATACCAGGTGCTCTAATATTATTGGAAATTTATTACTAATTATATAATAATCTTAAAAAAAAAGAGCCAATGCCGATCTCTTAATCTTAGCAGGTATTGGCCTGGTTAGTGCTTGGATGGGAGACCGCCTCGGAATACCATGTGCTGTAAGCTTTTGGATTTTCATTCCTACTTATATAATGTATGGGCGATTTGATTGGCTGATCTTTAAATAGTCTTCTCTTTGCAGTATCCTTCGCTTGCGACCGTAACAACCTGGCTATGCCTGATCTCGTCTGCTCTCGGAAGCTAAGCAGGTTTGGTCCTGTATAATGTACCGGCGATTAGATTGGCTGATCTTTAAATAGCTCTCTCTTTGCAGCAGTCTTCGCTTATGGCCATTCCACCCTGGCTATGCCAGATCATGTCTGAGCTCGGAAACTAAGCAGGTTTCGGCCTGGTTAGTAATTGGATGGCAGACCCCCTGGTAATACCAGTTGCTTTAAGATTTTTGGAAATTTTTCACAAATTATATAATAATCTTGCAAGAAAAAAAGAAAGGAGTCAATGCCCCATATCTGAATCTTAGCAGGTATGGGCCTGGTTAGTAATTGGATGGGAGACACCCTGGTAATACCAGTTGCTTTAAGATTTTTGGAAATTTTTCACCAATTATATAATAATCTTGAAAAAAAAAAAAAAAAGTCAATGCCCGATCTCTGAATAATAGCAGGTTTTGCCTGGTTAGTACTTGGATGGAAGACGGCCGGGAAATACCAGTTGCTGTAATATTTTTGGCAATTTTTACTAATTACATAATAATCTTGCAACAAAAAAAAAAAAAAAAAAGAGTAAATGCCCAATCTTTGAATCTTAGGAGGTATGGACCTGTTTAGTGCTTGGATGGGAGACCGCCTCGGAATACCAGTTGCTGTAATATTTTTGGAAATTTGTACTAATTATATAATTATCTTGAAACAAAAAGAGTCAATGCCCAATCTTTGAATCTTAGCAGCTATGGACCTGTTTAGTGTTTGGATGGGAGACCGCCTCGGAAAACCAGGTGCTCTAATATTATTGGAAATTTATTACTAATTATATAATAATCTTTAAAAAAAAAAAAAAAAAAAAAAAAGAGTCAATGCCCGATCTCTTAATCTTAGCAGGTATTGGCCTGGTTAGTGCTTGGATGGGAGACCGCCTGGGAATACCAGGTGCTTTAAGCTTTAGGGTTTTCTTTCCTACTTATATTAGATTGGCTGATCTTTAAATAGCTCTCTCTTTGCAGCAGTCTTCGCTTATGGCCATACCACCCTGTCTATGCCAGATCATGTCTGAGCTCGGAAGCTAAGCAGGTTTGGGCCTGGTTAGTAATTGGATGGGAGACCCCCTGGTAATACCAGTTGCTTTAAGATTTTTGTAAATTTTTCACAAATTATATAATAATCTTGAAAAAAAAAGAGTCAATGCCCATTCTTTGAATCTTAGCAGTCATGGACCTGTTTAGTGTCTGGATGGGAGACCGCCTCGGAATACCAGGTGCTCTAATATTATTGGAAATTTATTACTAATTATATAATAATCTTAAAAAAAAAAAAAAAAAAAAAAAAGAGTCAATGCCCGATCTCTTAATCTTAGCAGGTATTGGCCTGGTTAGTGCTTGGATGGGAGACCGCCTGGGAATACCAGGTGCTTTAAGCTTTAGGGTTTTCTTTCCTACTTATATAATGTACCGGCGATTAGATTGACTGATCTTTAAATAGCTCTCTCTTTGCAGCAGTCTTCGCTTATGGCCATACCACCCTGGCTATGCCAGATCATGTCTGAGCTCGGAAGCTAAGCAGGTTTGGGCCTGGTTAGTAATTGGATGGGAGACCCCCTGGTAATACCAGTTGCTTTAAGATTTTTGTAAATTTTTCACAAATTATATAATAATCTTGAAAAAAAAAAGAGTGAATGCCCATTCTTTGAATCTTAGCAGTCATTGACCTGTGTAGTGTTTGGATGGGAGACCCCCTGGTAATACCAGGTGCTCTAATATTATTGGAAATTTATTACTAATTATATAATAATCTTAAAAAAAAAGAGCCAATGCCCGATCTCTTAATCTTAGCAGGTATTGGCCTGGTTAGTGCTTGGATGGGAGACCGCCTCGGAATACCAGGTGCTGTAAGCTTTTGGATTTTCATTCCTACTTATATAATGTATGGGCGATTTGATTGGCTGATCTTTAAATAGTCTTCTCTTTGCAGTATCCTTCGCTTGCGACCGTAACAACCTGGCTATGCCTGATCTCGTCTGCTCTCGGAAGCTAAGCAGGTTTGGTCCTGTATAATGTACCGGCGATTAGATTGGCTGATCTTTAAATAGCTCTCTCTTTGCAGCAGTCTTCGCTTATGGCCATTCCACCCTGGCTATGCCAGATCATGTCTGAGCTCGGAAACTAAGCAGGTTTCGGCCTGGTTAGTAATTGGATGGCAGACCCCCTGGTAATACCAGTTGCTTTAAGATTTTGGGAAATTTTTCACAAATTATATAATAATCTTGCAAGAAAAAAAGAAAGGAGTCAATGCCCCATATCTGAATCTTAGCATGTATGGGCCTGGTTAGTAATTGGATGGGAGACACCCTGGTAATACCAGTTGCTTTAAGATTTTTGGAAATTTTTCACAAATTATATAATAATCTTGAAAAAAAAAAAAAAAGTCAATGCCCGATCTCTGAATAATAGCAGGTTTTGCCTGGTTAGTACTTGGATGGAAGACGGCCGGGAAATACCAGTTGCTGTAATATTTTTGGCAATTTTTACTAATTACATAATAATCTTGCAACAAAAAAAAAAAAAAGAGTAAATGCCCAATCTTTGAATCTTAGGAGGTATGGACCTGTTTAGTGCTTGGATGGGAGACCGCCTCAGAATACCAGTTGCTGTAATATTTTTGGAAATTTGTACTAATTATATAATTATCTTGAAACAAAAAGAGTCAATGCCCAATCTTTGAATCTTAGCAGCTATGGACCTGTTTAGTGTTTGGATGGGAGACCGCCTCGGAAAACCAGGTGCTCTAATATTATTGGAAATTCATTACTAATTATATAATAATCTTTAAAAAAAAAAAAAAAAAAAAAAAAAAGTCAATGCCCGATCTCTTAATCTTAGCAGGTATTGGCCTGGTTAGTGCTTGGATGGGAGACCGCCTGGGAATACCAGGTGCTTTAAGCTTTAGGGTTTTCTTTCCTACTTATATTAGATTGGCTGATCTTTAAATAGCTCTCTCTTTGCAGCAGTCTTCGCTTATGGCCATACCACCCTGTCTATGCCAGATCATGTCTGAGCTCGGAAGCTAAGCAGGTTTGGGCCTGGTTAGTAATTGGATGGGAGACCCCCTGGTAATACCAGTTGCTTTAAGATTTTTGTAAATTTTTCACAAATTATATAATAATCTTGAAAAAAAAAAAGAGTCAATGCCCATTCTTTGAATCTTAGCAGTCATGGACCTGTTTAGTGTCTGGATGGGAGACCGCCTCGGAATACCAGGTGCTCTAATATTATTGGAAATTTATTACTAAATATATAATAATCTAAAAAAATAAAATAAAAAAAAAAGAGTCAATGCCCGATCTCTTAATCTTAGCAGGTATTGGCCTGGTTAGTGCTTGGATGGGAGACCGCCTGGGAATACCAGGTGCTTTAAGCTTTAGGGTTTTCTTTCCTACTTATATAATGTACCGGCGATTAGATTGACTGATCTTTAAATAGCTCTCTCTTTGCAGCAGTCTTCGCTTATGGCCATACCACCCTGGCTATGCCAGATCATGTCTGAGCTCGGAAGCTAAGCAGGTTTGGGCCTGGTTGGTAATTGGATGGGAGACACCCTGGTAATACCAGTTGCTTTAAGATTTTTGGAAATTTTTCACAAATTATATAATAATCTTGAAAAAAAAAAAAAAGTCAATGCCCGATCTCTGAATAATAGCAGGTTTTGCCTGGTTAGTACTTGGATGGAAGACGGCCGGGAAATACCAGTTGCTGTAATATTTTTGGCAATTTTTACTAATTACATAATAATCTTGCAACAAAAAAAAAAAAAGAGTAAATGCCCAATCTTTGAATCTTAGGAGGTATGGACCTGTTTAGTGCTTGGATGGGAGACCGCCTCGGAATACCAGTTGCTGTAATATTTTTGGAAATTTGTACTAATTATATAATTATCTTGAAACAAAAAGAGTCAATGCCCAATCTTTGAATCTTAGCAGCTATGGACCTGTTTAGTGTTTGGATGGGAGACCGCCTCGGAAAACCAGGTGCTCTAATATTATTGGAAATTCATTACTAATTATATAATAATCTTTAAAAAAAAAAAAAAAAAAAAAAAGAGTCAATGCCCGATCTCTTAATCTTAGCAGGTATTGGCCTGGTTAGTGCTTGGATGGGAGACCGCCTGGGAATACCAGGTGCTTTAAGCTTTAGGGTTTTCTTTCCTACTTATATAATGTACCGGCGTTTAGATTGGCTGATCTTTAAATAGCTCTCTCTTTGCAGCAGTGTTCGCTTATGGCCATACCACCCTGGCTATGCCAGATCATGTCTGAGCTCGGAAGCTAAGCAGGTTTGGGCCTGGTTAGTAATTGGATGGGAGACCCCCTGGTAATACCAGTTGCTCTAAGATTTTTGTAAATTTTTCACAAATTATATAATAATCTTGAAAAAAAAAAGAGTCAATGCCCATTCTTTGAATCTTAGCAGTCATGGACCTGTTTAGTGTCTGGATGGGAGACCGCCTCGGAATACCAGGTGCTCTAATATTATTGGAAATGTATTACTAATTATATAATAATCTTAAAAAAAAAAAAAAAAAAAAAAAGAGTCAATGCCCGATCTCTTAATCTTAGCAGGTATTGGCCTGGTTAGTGCTTGGATGGGAGACCGCCTGGGAATACCAGGTGCTTTAAGCTTTAGGGTTTTCTTTCCTACTTATATAATGTACCGGCGATTAGATTGACTGATCTTTAAATAGCTCTCTCTTTGCAGCAGTCTTCGCTTATGGCTATACCACCCTGGCTATGCCAGATCATGTCTGAGCTCGGAAGCTAAGCAGGTTTGGGCCTGGTTAGTAGTTGGATGGGAGACCCCCTGGTAATACCAGTTGCTTTAAGATTTTTGTAAATTTTTCACAAATTATATAATAATCTTGAAAAAAAAAGAGTGAATGCCCAATCTTTGAATCTTAGCAGTCATTGACCTGTGTAGTGTTTGGATGGGAGACCCCCTGGTAATACCAGGTGCTCTAATATTATTGGAAATTTATTACTAATTATATAATAATCTTAAAAAAAAAGAGCCAATGCCGATCTCTTAATCTTAGCAGGTATTGGCCTGGTTAGTGCTTGGATGGGAGACCGCCTCGGAATACCATGTGCTGTAAGCTTTTGGATTTTCATTCCTACTTATATAATGTATGGGCGATTTGATTGGCTGATCTTTAAATAGTCTTCTCTTTGCAGTATCCTTCGCTTGCGACCGTAACAACCTGGCTATGCCTGATCTCGTCTGCTCTCGGAAGCTAAGCAGGTTTGGTCCTGTATAATGTACCGGCGACTAGATTGGCTGATCTTTAAATAGCTCTCTCTTTGCAGCAGTCTTCGCTTATGGCCATTCCACCCTGGCTATGCCAGATCATGTCTGAGCTCGGAAACTAAGCAGGTTTCGGCCTGGTTAGTAATTGGATGGCAGACCCCCTGGTAATACCAGTTGCTTTAAGATTTTGGGAAATTTTTCACCAATTATATAATAATCTTGCAAGAAAAAAAGAAAGGAGTCAATGCCCCATATCTGAATCTTAGCAGGTATGGGCCTGGTTAGTAATTGGATGGGAGACACCCTGGTAATACCAGTTGCTTTAAGATTTTTGGAAATTTTTCACCAATTATATAATAATCTTGAAAAAAAAAAAAAAAAAGTCAATGCCCGATCTCTGAATAATAGCAGGTTTTGCCTGGTTAGTACTTGGATGGAAGACGGCCGGGAAATACCAGTTGCTGTAATATTTTTGGCAATTTTTACTAATTACATAATAATCTTGCAACAAAAAAAAAAAAAAAAAAGAGTAAATGCCCAATCTTTGAATCTTAGGAGGTATGGACCTGTTTAGTGCTTGGATGGGAGACCGCCTCGGAATACCAGTTGCTGTAATATTTTTGGAAATTTGTACTAATTATATAATTATCTTGAAACAAAAAGAGTCAATGCCCAATCTTTGAATCTTAGCAGCTATGGACCTGTTTAGTGTTTGGATGGGAGACCGCCTCGGAAAACCAGGTGCTCTAATATTATTGGAAATTTATTACTAATTATATAATAATCTTTAAAAAAAAAAAAAAAAAAAAAAAAGAGTCAATGCCCGATCTCTTAATCTTAGCAGGTATTGGCCTGGTTAGTGCTTGGATGGGAGACCGCCTGGGAATACCAGGTGCTTTAAGCTTTAGGGTTTTCTTTCCTACTTATATTAGATTGGCTGATCTTTAAATAGCTCTCTCTTTGCAGCAGTCTTCGCTTATGGCCATACCACCCTGTCTATGCCAGATCATGTCTGAGCTCGGAAGCTAAGCAGGTTTGGGCCTGGTTAGTAATTGGATGGGAGACCCCCTGGTAATACCAGTTGCTTTAAGATTTTTGTAAATTTTTCACAAATTATATAATAATCTTGAAAAAAAAAAGAGTCAATGCCCATTCTTTGAATCTTAGCAGTCATGGACCTGTTTAGTGTCTGGATGGGAGACCGCCTCGGAATACCAGGTGCTCTAATATTATTGGAAATTTATTACTAATTATATAATAATCTTAAAAAAAAAAAAAAAAAAAAAAGAGTCAATGCCCGATCTCTTAATCTTAGCAGGTATTGGCCTGGTTAGTGCTTGGATGGGAGACCGCCTGGGAATACCAGGTGCTTTAAGCTTTAGGGTTTTCTTTCCTACTTATATAATGTACCGGCGATTAGATTGACTGATCTTTAAATAGCTCTCTCTTTGCAGCAGTCTTCGCTTATGGCCATACCACCCTGGCTATGCCAGATCATGTCTGAGCTCGGAAGCTAAGCAGGTTTGGGCCTGGTTAGTAATTGGATGGGAGACCCCCTGGTAATACCAGTTGCTTTAAGATTTTTGAAAATTTTTCACAAATTATATAATAATCTTGAAAAAAAAAAGAGTGAATGCCCATTCTTTGAATCTTAGCAGTCATTGACCTGTGTAGTGTTTGGATGGGAGACCCCCTGGTAATACCAGGTGCTCTAATATTATTGGAAATTTATTACTAATTATATAATAATCTTAAAAAAAAAGAGCCAATGCCCGATCTCTTAATCTTAGCAGGTATTGGCCTGGTTAGTGCTTGGATGGGAGACCGCCTCGGAATACCAGGTGCTGTAAGCTTTTGGATTTTCATTCCTACTTATATAATGTATGGGCGATTTGATTGGCTGATCTTTAAATAGTCTTCTCTTTGCAGTATCCTTCGCTTGCGACCGTAACAACCTGGCTATGCCTGATCTCGTCTGCTCTCGGAAGCTAAGCAGGTTTGGTCCTGTATAATGTACCGGCGATTAGATTGGCTGATCTTTAAATAGCTCTCTCTTTGCAGCAGTCTTCGCTTATGGCCATTCCACCCTGGCTATGCCAGATCATGTCTGAGCTCGGAAACTAAGCAGGTTTCGGCCTGGTTAGTAATTGGATGGCAGACCCCCTGGTAATACCAGTTGCTTTAAGATTTTGGGAAATTTTTCACAAATTATATAATAATCTTGCAAGAAAAAAAGAAAGGAGTCAATGCCCCATATCTGAATCTTAGCATGTATGGGCCTGGTTAGTAATTGGATGGGAGACACCCTGGTAATACCAGTTGCTTTAAGATTTTTGGAAATTTTTCACAAATTATATAATAATCTTGAAAAAAAAAAAAAAAGTCAATGCCCGATCTCTGAATAATAGCAGGTTTTGCCTGGTTAGTACTTGGATGGAAGACGGCCGGGAAATACCAGTTGCTGTAATATTTTTGGCAATTTTTACTAATTACATAATAATCTTGCAACAAAAAAAAAAAAAAAAAGAGTAAATGCCCAATCTTTGAATCTTAGGAGGTATGGACCTGTTTAGTGCTTGGATGGGAGACCGCCTCGGAATACCAGTTGCTGTAATATTTTTGGAAATTTGTACTAATTATATAATTATCTTGAAACAAAAAGAGTCAATGCCCAATCTTTGAATCTTAGCAGCTATGGACCTGTTTAGTGTTTGGATGGGAGACCGCCTCGGAAAACCAGGTGCTCTAATATTATTGGAAATTCATTACTAATTATATAATAATCTTTAAAAAAAAAAAAAAAAAAAAAAGAGTCAATGCCCGATCTCTTAATCTTAGCAGGTATTGGCCTGGTTAGTGCTTGGATGGGAGACCGCCTGGGAATACCAGGTGCTTTAAGCTTTAGGGTTTTCTTTCCTACTTATATAATGTACCGGCGATTAGATTGACTGATCTTTAAATAGCTCTCTCTTTGCAGCAGTGTTCGCTTATGGCCATACCACCCTGGCTATGCCAGATCATGTCTGAGCTCGGAAGCTAAGCAGGTTTGGGCCTGGTTAGTAATTGGATGGGAGACCCCCTGGTAATACCAGTTGCTTTAAGATTTTTGTAAATTTTTCACAAATTATATAATAATCTTGAAAAAAAAAAGAGTGAATGCCCATTCTTTGAATCTTAGCAGTCATTGACCTGTGTAGTGTTTGGATGGGAGACCCCCTGGTAATACCAGGTGCTCTAATATTATTGGAAATTTATTACTAATTATATAATAATCTTAAAAAAAAAGAGCCAATGCCCGATCTCTTAATCTTAGCAGGTATTGGCCTGGTTAGTGCTTGGATGGGAGACCGCCTCGGAATACCAGGTGCTGTAAGCTTTTGGATTTTCATTCCTACTTATATAATGTATGGGCGATTTGATTGGCTGATCTTTAAATAGTCTTCTCTTTGCAGTATCCTTCGCTTGCGACCGTAACAACCTGGCTATGCCTGATCTCGTCTGCTCTCGGAAGCTAAGCAGGTTTGGTCCTGTATAATGTACCGGCGATTAGATTGGCTGATCTTTAAATAGCTCTCTCTTTGCAGCAGTCTTCGCTTATGGCCATTCCACCCTGGCTATGCCAGATCATGTCTGAGCTCGGAAACTAAGCAGGTTTCGGCCTGGTTAGTAATTGGATGGCAGACCCCCTGGTAATACCAGTTGCTTTAAGATTTTTGGAAATTTTTCACAAATTATATAATAATCTTGCAAGAAAAAAAGAAAGGAGTCAATGCCCCATATCTGAATCTTAGCAGGTATGGGCCTGGTTAGTAATTGGATGGGAGACACCCTGGTAATACCAGTTGCTTTAAGATTTTTGGAAATTTTTCACCAATTATATAATAATCTTAAAAAAAAAAAAAAAAGTCAATGCCCGATCTCTGAATAATAGCAGGTTTTGCCTGGTTAGTACTTGGATGGAAGACGGCCGGGAAATACCAGTTGCTGTAATATTTTTGGCAATTTTTACTAATTACATAATAATCTTGCAACAAAAAAAAAAAAAAAAAAAGAGTAAATGCCCAATCTTTGAATCTTAGGAGGTATGGACCTGTTTAGTGCTTGGATGGGAGACCGCCTCGGAATACCAGTTGCTGTAATATTTTTGGAAATTTGTACTAATTATATAATTATCTTGAAACAAAAAGAGTCAATGCCCAATCTTTGAATCTTAGCAGCTATGGACCTGTTTAGTGTTTGGATGGGAGACCGCCTCGGAAAACCAGGTGCTCTAATATTATTGGAAATTTATTACTAATTATATAATAATCTTTAAAAAAAAAAAAAAAAAAAAAAAAAGAGTCAATGCCCGATCTCTTAATCTTAGCAGGTATTGGCCTGGTTAGTGCTTGGATGGGAGACCGCCTGGGAATACCAGGTGCTTTAAGCTTTAGGGTTTTCTTTCCTACTTATATTAGATTGGCTGATCTTTAAATAGCTCTCTCTTTGCAGCAGTCTTCGCTTATGGCCATACCACCCTGTCTATGCCAGATCATGTCTGAGCTCGGAAGCTAAGCAGGTTTGGGCCTGGTTAGTAATTGGATGGGAGACCCCCTGGTAATGCCAGTTGCTTTAAGATTTTTGTAAATTTTTCACAAATTATATAATAATCTTGAAAAAAAAAAGAGTCAATGCCCATTCTTTGAATCTTAGCAGTCATGGACCTGTTTAGTGTCTGGATGGGAGACCGCCTCGGAATACCAGGTGCTCTAATATTATTGGAAATTTATTACTAATTATATAATAATCTTAAAAAAAAAAAAAAAAAAAAAAGAGTCAATGCCCGATCTCTTAATCTTAGCAGGTATTGGCCTGGTTAGTGCTTGGATGGGAGACCGCCTGGGAATACCAGGTGCTTTAAGCTTTAGGGTTTTCTTTCCTACTTATATAATGTACCGGCGATTAGATTGACTGATCTTTAAATAGCTCTCTCTTTGCAGCAGTCTTCGCTTATGGCCATACCACCCTGGCTATGCCAGATCATGTCTGAGCTCGGAAGCTAAGCAGGTTTGGGCCTGGTTAGTAATTGGATGGGAGACCCCCTGGTAATACCAGTTGCTTTAAGATTTTTGAAAATTTTTCACAAATTATATAATAATCTTGAAAAAAAAAAGAGTGAATGCCCATTCTTTGAATCTTAGCAGTCATTGACCTGTGTAGTGTTTGGATGGGAGACCCCCTGGTAATACCAGGTGCTCTAATATTATTGGAAATTTATTACTAATTATATAATAATCTTAAAAAAAAGAGCCAATGCCCGATCTCTTAATCTTAGCAGGTATTGGCCTGGTTAGTGCTTGGATGGGAGACCGCCTCGGAATACCAGGTGCTGTAAGCTTTTGGATTTTCATTCCTACTTATATAATGTATGGGCGATTTGATTGGCTGATCTTTAAATAGTCTTCTCTTTGCAGTATCCTTCGCTTGCGACCGTAACAACCTGGCTATGCCTGATCTCGTCTGCTCTCGGAAGCTAAGCAGGTTTGGTCCTGTATAATGTACCGGCGATTAGATTGGCTGATCTTTAAATAGCTCTCTCTTTGCAGCAGTCTTCGCTTATGGCCATTCCACCCTGGCTATGCCAGATCATGTCTGAGCTCGGAAACTAAGCAGGTTTCGGCCTGGTTAGTAATTGGATGGCAGACCCCCTGGTAATACCAGTTGCTTTAAGATTTTGGGAAATTTTTCACAAATTATATAATAATCTTGCAAGAAAAAAAGAAAGGAGTCAATGCCCCATATCTGAATCTTAGCATGTATGGGCCTGGTTAGTAATTGGATGGGAGACACCCTGGTAATACCAGTTGCTTTAAGATTTTTGGAAATTTTTCACAAATTATATAATAATCTTGAAAAAAAAAAAAAAAGTCAATGCCCGATCTCTGAATAATAGCAGGTTTTGCCTGGTTAGTACTTGGATGGAAGACGGCCGGGAAATACCAGTTGCTGTAATTTTTTTGGCAATTTTTACTAATTACATAATAATCTTGCAACAACAACAAAAAAAAAAAGAGTAAATGCCCAATCTTTGAATCTTAGGAGGTATGGACCTGTTTAGTGCTTGGATGGGAGACCGCCTCGGAATACCAGTTGCTGTAATATTTTTGGAAATTTGTACTAATTATATAATTATCTTGAAACAAAAAGAGTCAATGCCCAATCTTTGAATCTTAGCAGCTATGGACCTGTTTAGTGTTTGGATGGGAGACCGCCTCGGAAAACCAGGTGCTCTAATATTATTGGAAATTCATTACTAATTATATAATAATCTTTAAAAAAAAAAAAAAAAAAAAAAGAGTCAATGCCCGATCTCTTAATCTTAGCAGGTATTGGCCTGGTTAGTGCTTGGATGGGAGACCGCCTGGGAATACCAGGTGCTTTAAGCTTTAGGGTTTTCTTTCCTACTTATATAATGTACCGGCGATTAGATTGACTGATCTTTAAATAGCTCTCTCTTTGCAGCAGTGTTCGCTTATGGCCATACCACCCTGGCTATGCCAGATCATGTCTGAGCTCGGAAGCTAAGCAGGTTTGGGCCTGGTTAGTAATTGGATGGGAGACCCCCTGGTAATACCAGTTGCTTTAAGATTTTTGTAAATTTTTCACAAATTATATAATAATCTTGAAAAAAAAAAGAGTGAATGCCCATTCTTTGAATCTTAGCAGTCATTGACCTGTGTAGTGTTTGGATGGGAGACCCCCTGGTAATACCAGGTGCTCTAATATTATTGGAAATTTATTACTAATTATATAATAATCTTAAAAAAAAAGAGCCAATGCCCGATCTCTTAATCTTAGCAGGTATTGGCCTGGTTAGTGCTTGGATGGGAGACCGCCTCGGAATACCAGGTGCTGTAAGCTTTTGGATTTTCATTCCTACTTATATAATGTATGGGCGATTTGATTGGCTGATCTTTAAATAGTCTTCTCTTTGCAGTATCCTTCGCTTGCGACCGTAACAACCTGGCTATGCCTGATCTCGTCTGCTCTCGGAAGCTAAGCAGGTTTGGTCCTGTATAATGTACCGGCGATTAGATTGGCTGATCTTTAAATAGCTCTCTCTTTGCAGCAGTCTTCGCTTATGGCCATTCCACCCTGGCTATGCCAGATCATGTCTGAGCTCGGAAACTAAGCAGGTTTCGGCCTGGTTAGTAATTGGATGGCAGACCCCCTGGTAATACCAGTTGCTTTAAGATTTTTGGAAATTTTTCACAAATTATATAATAATCTTGCAAGAAAAAAAGAAAGGAGTCAATGCCCCATATCTGAATCTTAGCAGGTATGGGCCTGGTTAGTAATTGGATGGGAGACACCCTGGTAATACCAGTTGCTTTAAGATTTTTGGAAATTTTTCACCAATTATATAATAATCTTAAAAAAAAAAAAAAAAAGTCAATGCCCGATCTCTGAATAATAGCAGGTTTTGCCTGGTTAGTACTTGGATGGAAGACGGCCGGGAAATACCAGTTGCTGTAATATTTTTGGCAATTTTTACTAATTACATAATAATCTTGCAACAAAAAAAAAAAAAAAAAAAAAGAGTAAATGCCCAATCTTTGAATCTTAGGAGGTATGGACCTGTTTAGTGCTTGGATGGGAGACCGCCTCGGAATACCAGTTGCTGTAATATTTTTGGAAATTTGTACTAATTATATAATTATCTTGAAACAAAAAGAGTCAATGCCCAATCTTTGAATCTTAGCAGCTATGGACCTGTTTAGTGTTTGGATGGGAGACCGCCTCGGAAAACCAGGTGCTCTAATATTATTGGAAATTTATTACTAATTATATAATAATCTTTAAAAAAAAAAAAAAAAAAAAAAAAAAGAGTCAATGCCCGATCTCTTAATCTTAGCAGGTATTGGCCTGGTTAGTGCTTGGATGGGAGACCGCCTGGGAATACCAGGTGCTTTAAGCTTTAGGGTTTTCTTTCCTACTTATATTAGATTGGCTGATCTTTAAATAGCTCTCTCTTTGCAGCAGTCTTCGCTTATGGCCATACCACCCTGTCTATGCCAGATCATGTCTGAGCTCGGAAGCTAAGCAGGTTTGGGCCTGGTTAGTAATTGGATGGGAGACCCCCTGGTAATACCAGTTGCTTTAAGATTTTTGTAAATTTTTCACAAATTATATAATAATCTTGAAAAAAAAAAGAGTCAATGCCCATTCTTTGAATCTTAGCAGTCATGGACCTGTTTAGTGTCTGGATGGGAGACCGCCTCGGAATACCAGGTGCTCTAATATTATTGGAAATTTATTACTAATTATATAATAATCTTAAAAAAAAAAAAAAAAAAAAAAGAGTCAATGCCCGATCTCTTAATCTTAGCAGGTATTGGCCTGGTTAGTGCTTGGATGGGAGACCGCCTGGGAATACCAGGTGCTTTAAGCTTTAGGGTTTTCTTTCCTACTTATATAATGTACCGGCGTTTAGATTGGCTGATCTTTAAATAGCTCTCTCTTTGCAGCAGTGTTCGCTTATGGCCATACCACCCTGGCTATGCCAGATCATGTCTGAGCTCGGAAGCTAAGCAGGTTTGGGCCTGGTTAGTAATTGGATGGGAGACCCCCTGGTAATACCAGTTGCTCTAAGATTTTTGTAAATTTTTCACAAATTATATAATAATCTTGAAAAAAAAAAGAGTCAATGCCCATTCTTTGAATCTTAGCAGTCATGGACCTGTTTAGTGTCTGGATGGGAGACCGCCTCGGAATACCAGGTGCTCTAATATTATTGGAAATGTATTACTAATTATATAATAATCTTAAAAAAAAAAAAAAAAAAAAAAAGAGTCAATGCCCGATCTCTTAATCTTAGCAGGTATTGGCCTGGTTAGTGCTTGGATGGGAGACCGCCTGGGAATACCAGGTGCTTTAAGCTTTAGGGTTTTCTTTCCTACTTATATAATGTACCGGCGATTAGATTGACTGATCTTTAAATAGCTCTCTCTTTGCAGCAGTCTTCGCTTATGGCTATACCACCCTGGCTATGCCAGATCATGTCTGAGCTCGGAAGCTAAGCAGGTTTGGGCCTGGTTAGTAGTTGGATGGGAGACCCCCTGGTAATACCAGTTGCTTTAAGATTTTTGTAAATTTTTCACAAATTATATAATAATCTTGAAAAAAAAAGAGTGAATGCCCAATCTTTGAATCTTAGCAGTCATTGACCTGTGTAGTGTTTGGATGGGAGACCCCCTGGTAATACCAGGTGCTCTAATATTATTGGAAATTTATTACTAATTATATAATAATCTTAAAAAAAAAGAGCCAATGCCGATCTCTTAATCTTAGCAGGTATTGGCCTGGTTAGTGCTTGGATGGGAGACCGCCTCGGAATACCATGTGCTGTAAGCTTTTGGATTTTCATTCCTACTTATATAATGTATGGGCGATTTGATTGGCTGATCTTTAAATAGTCTTCTCTTTGCAGTATCCTTCGCTTGCGACCGTAACAACCTGGCTATGCCTGATCTCGTCTGCTCTCGGAAGCTAAGCAGGTTTGGTCCTGTATAATGTACCGGCGACTAGATTGGCTGATCTTTAAATAGCTCTCTCTTTGCAGCAGTCTTCGCTTATGGCCATTCCACCCTGGCTATGCCAGATCATGTCTGAGCTCGGAAACTAAGCAGGTTTCGGCCTGGTTAGTAATTGGATGGCAGACCCCCTGGTAATACCAGTTGCTTTAAGATTTTGGGAAATTTTTCACCAATTATATAATAATCTTGCAAGAAAAAAAGAAAGGAGTCAATGCCCCATATCTGAATCTTAGCAGGTATGGGCCTGGTTAGTAATTGGATGGGAGACACCCTGGTAATACCAGTTGCTTTAAGATTTTTGGAAATTTTTCACCAATTATATAATAATCTTGAAAAAAAAAAAAAAAAAGTCAATGCCCGATCTCTGAATAATAGCAGGTTTTGCCTGGTTAGTACTTGGATGGAAGACGGCCGGGAAATACCAGTTGCTGTAATATTTTTGGCAATTTTTACTAATTACATAATAATCTTGCAACAAAAAAAAAAAAAAAAAAGAGTAAATGCCCAATCTTTGAATCTTAGGAGGTATGGACCTGTTTAGTGCTTGGATGGGAGACCGCCTCGGAATACCAGTTGCTGTAATATTTTTGGAAATTTGTACTAATTATATAATTATCTTGAAACAAAAAGAGTCAATGCCCAATCTTTGAATCTTAGCAGCTATGGACCTGTTTAGTGTTTGGATGGGAGACCGCCTCGGAAAACCAGGTGCTCTAATATTATTGGAAATTTATTACTAATTATATAATAATCTTTAAAAAAAAAAAAAAAAAAAAAAAAGAGTCAATGCCCGATCTCTTAATCTTAGCAGGTATTGGCCTGGTTAGTGCTTGGATGGGAGACCGCCTGGGAATACCAGGTGCTTTAAGCTTTAGGGTTTTCTTTCCTACTTATATTAGATTGGCTGATCTTTAAATAGCTCTCTCTTTGCAGCAGTCTTCGCTTATGGCCATACCACCCTGTCTATGCCAGATCATGTCTGAGCTCGGAAGCTAAGCAGGTTTGGGCCTGGTTAGTAATTGGATGGGAGACCCCCTGGTAATACCAGTTGCTTTAAGATTTTTGTAAATTTTTCACAAATTATATAATAATCTTGAAAAAAAAAAGAGTCAATGCCCATTCTTTGAATCTTAGCAGTCATGGACCTGTTTAGTGTCTGGATGGGAGACCGCCTCGGAATACCAGGTGCTCTAATATTATTGGAAATTTATTACTAATTATATAATAATCTTAAAAAAAAAAAAAAAAAAAAAAGAGTCAATGCCCGATCTCTTAATCTTAGCAGGTATTGGCCTGGTTAGTGCTTGGATGGGAGACCGCCTGGGAATACCAGGTGCTTTAAGCTTTAGGGTTTTCTTTCCTACTTATATAATGTACCGGCGATTAGATTGACTGATCTTTAAATAGCTCTCTCTTTGCAGCAGTCTTCGCTTATGGCCATACCACCCTGGCTATGCCAGATCATGTCTGAGCTCGGAAGCTAAGCAGGTTTGGGCCTGGTTAGTAATTGGATGGGAGACCCCCTGGTAATACCAGTTGCTTTAAGATTTTTGAAAATTTTTCACAAATTATATAATAATCTTGAAAAAAAAAAGAGTGAATGCCCATTCTTTGAATCTTAGCAGTCATTGACCTGTGTAGTGTTTGGATGGGAGACCCCCTGGTAATACCAGGTGCTCTAATATTATTGGAAATTTATTACTAATTATATAATAATCTTAAAAAAAAAGAGCCAATGCCCGATCTCTTAATCTTAGCAGGTATTGGCCTGGTTAGTGCTTGGATGGGAGACCGCCTCGGAATACCAGGTGCTGTAAGCTTTTGGATTTTCATTCCTACTTATATAATGTATGGGCGATTTGATTGGCTGATCTTTAAATAGTCTTCTCTTTGCAGTATCCTTCGCTTGCGACCGTAACAACCTGGCTATGCCTGATCTCGTCTGCTCTCGGAAGCTAAGCAGGTTTGGTCCTGTATAATGTACCGGCGATTAGATTGGCTGATCTTTAAATAGCTCTCTCTTTGCAGCAGTCTTCGCTTATGGCCATTCCACCCTGGCTATGCCAGATCATGTCTGAGCTCGGAAACTAAGCAGGTTTCGGCCTGGTTAGTAATTGGATGGCAGACCCCCTGGTAATACCAGTTGCTTTAAGATTTTGGGAAATTTTTCACAAATTATATAATAATCTTGCAAGAAAAAAAGAAAGGAGTCAATGCCCCATATCTGAATCTTAGCATGTATGGGCCTGGTTAGTAATTGGATGGGAGACACCCTGGTAATACCAGTTGCTTTAAGATTTTTGGAAATTTTTCACAAATTATATAATAATCTTGAAAAAAAAAAAAAAAGTCAATGCCCGATCTCTGAATAATAGCAGGTTTTGCCTGGTTAGTACTTGGATGGAAGACGGCCGGGAAATACCAGTTGCTGTAATATTTTTGGCAATTTTTACTAATTACATAATAATCTTGCAACAACAAAAAAAAAAAAAAAGAGTAAATGCCCAATCTTTGAATCTTAGGAGGTATGGACCTGTTTAGTGCTTGGATGGGAGACCGCCTCGGAATACCAGTTGCTGTAATATTTTTGGAAATTTGTACTAATTATATAATTATCTTGAAACAAAAAGAGTCAATGCCCAATCTTTGAATCTTAGCAGCTATGGACCTGTTTAGTGTTTGGATGGGAGACCGCCTCGGAAAACCAGGTGCTCTAATATTATTGGAAATTCATTACTAATTATATAATAATCTTTAAAAAAAAAAAAAAAAAAAAAAGAGTCAATGCCCGATCTCTTAATCTTAGCAGGTATTGGCCTGGTTAGTGCTTGGATGGGAGACCGCCTGGGAATACCAGGTGCTTTAAGCTTTAGGGTTTTCTTTCCTACTTATATAATGTACCGGCGATTAGATTGACTGATCTTTAAATAGCTCTCTCTTTGCAGCAGTGTTCGCTTATGGCCATACCACCCTGGCTATGCCAGATCATGTCTGAGCTCGGAAGCTAAGCAGGTTTGGGCCTGGTTAGTAATTGGATGGGAGACCCCCTGGTAATACCAGTTGCTTTAAGATTTTTGTAAATTTTTCACAAATTATATAATAATCTTGAAAAAAAAAAGAGTGAATGCCCATTCTTTGAATCTTAGCAGTCATTGACCTGTGTAGTGTTTGGATGGGAGACCCCCTGGTAATACCAGGTGCTCTAATATTATTGGAAATTTATTACTAATTATATAATAATCTTAAAAAAAAAGAGCCAATGCCCGATCTCTTAATCTTAGCAGGTATTGGCCTGGTTAGTGCTTGGATGGGAGACCGCCTCGGAATACCAGGTGCTGTAAGCTTTTGGATTTTCATTCCTACTTATATAATGTATGGGCGATTTGATTGGCTGATCTTTAAATAGTCTTCTCTTTGCAGTATCCTTCGCTTGCGACCGTAACAACCTGGCTATGCCTGATCTCGTCTGCTCTCGGAAGCTAAGCAGGTTTGGTCCTGTATAATGTACCGGCGATTAGATTGGCTGATCTTTAAATAGCTCTCTCTTTGCAGCAGTCTTCGCTTATGGCCATTCCACCCTGGCTATGCCAGATCATGTCTGAGCTCGGAAACTAAGCAGGTTTCGGCCTGGTTAGTAATTGGATGGCAGACCCCCTGGTAATACCAGTTGCTTTAAGATTTTTGGAAATTTTTCACAAATTATATAATAATCTTGCAAGAAAAAAAGAAAGGAGTCAATGCCCCATATCTGAATCTTAGCAGGTATGGGCCTGGTTAGTAATTGGATGGGAGACACCCTGGTAATACCAGTTGCTTTAAGATTTTTGGAAATTTTTCACCAATTATATAATAATCTTAAAAAAAAAAAAAAAAGTCAATGCCCGATCTCTGAATAATAGCAGGTTTTGCCTGGTTAGTACTTGGATGGAAGACGGCCGGGAAATACCAGTTGCTGTAATATTTTTGGCAATTTTTACTAATTACATAATAATCTTGCAACAAAAAAAAAAAAAAAAAAAGAGTAAATGCCCAATCTTTGAATCTTAGGAGGTATGGACCTGTTTAGTGCTTGGATGGGAGACCGCCTCGGAATACCAGTTGCTGTAATATTTTTGGAAATTTGTACTAATTATATAATTATCTTGAAACAAAAAGAGTCAATGCCCAATCTTTGAATCTTAGCAGCTATGGACCTGTTTAGTGTTTGGATGGGAGACCGCCTCGGAAAACCAGGTGCTCTAATATTATTGGAAATTTATTACTAATTATATAATAATCTTTAAAAAAAAAAAAAAAAAAAAAAAAAGAGTCAATGCCCGATCTCTTAATCTTAGCAGGTATTGGCCTGGTTAGTGCTTGGATGGGAGACCGCCTGGGAATACCAGGTGCTTTAAGCTTTAGGGTTTTCTTTCCTACTTATATTAGATTGGCTGATCTTTAAATAGCTCTCTCTTTGCAGCAGTCTTCGCTTATGGCCATACCACCCTGTCTATGCCAGATCATGTCTGAGCTCGGAAGCTAAGCAGGTTTGGGCCTGGTTAGTAATTGGATGGGAGACCCCCTGGTAATGCCAGTTGCTTTAAGATTTTTGTAAATTTTTCACAAATTATATAATAATCTTGAAAAAAAAAAGAGTCAATGCCCATTCTTTGAATCTTAGCAGTCATGGACCTGTTTAGTGTCTGGATGGGAGACCGCCTCGGAATACCAGGTGCTCTAATATTATTGGAAATTTATTACTAATTATATAATAATCTTAAAAAAAAAAAAAAAAAAAAAAGAGTCAATGCCCGATCTCTTAATCTTAGCAGGTATTGGCCTGGTTAGTGCTTGGATGGGAGACCGCCTGGGAATACCAGGTGCTTTAAGCTTTAGGGTTTTCTTTCCTACTTATATAATGTACCGGCGATTAGATTGACTGATCTTTAAATAGCTCTCTCTTTGCAGCAGTCTTCGCTTATGGCCATACCACCCTGGCTATGCCAGATCATGTCTGAGCTCGGAAGCTAAGCAGGTTTGGGCCTGGTTAGTAATTGGATGGGAGACCCCCTGGTAATACCAGTTGCTTTAAGATTTTTGAAAATTTTTCACAAATTATATAATAATCTTGAAAAAAAAAAGAGTGAATGCCCATTCTTTGAATCTTAGCAGTCATTGACCTGTGTAGTGTTTGGATGGGAGACCCCCTGGTAATACCAGGTGCTCTAATATTATTGGAAATTTATTACTAATTATATAATAATCTTAAAAAAAAAGAGCCAATGCCCGATCTCTTAATCTTAGCAGGTATTGGCCTGGTTAGTGCTTGGATGGGAGACCGCCTCGGAATACCAGGTGCTGTAAGCTTTTGGATTTTCATTCCTACTTATATAATGTATGGGCGATTTGATTGGCTGATCTTTAAATAGTCTTCTCTTTGCAGTATCCTTCGCTTGCGACCGTAACAACCTGGCTATGCCTGATCTCGTCTGCTCTCGGAAGCTAAGCAGGTTTGGTCCTGTATAATGTACCGGCGATTAGATTGGCTGATCTTTAAATAGCTCTCTCTTTGCAGCAGTCTTCGCTTATGGCCATTCCACCCTGGCTATGCCAGATCATGTCTGAGCTCGGAAACTAAGCAGGTTTCGGCCTGGTTAGTAATTGGATGGCAGACCCCCTGGTAATACCAGTTGCTTTAAGATTTTGGGAAATTTTTCACAAATTATATAATAATCTTGCAAGAAAAAAAGAAAGGAGTCAATGCCCCATATCTGAATCTTAGCATGTATGGGCCTGGTTAGTAATTGGATGGGAGACACCCTGGTAATACCAGTTGCTTTAAGATTTTTGGAAATTTTTCACAAATTATATAATAATCTTGAAAAAAAAAAAAAAAGTCAATGCCCGATCTCTGAATAATAGCAGGTTTTGCCTGGTTAGTACTTGGATGGAAGACGGCCGGGAAATACCAGTTGCTGTAATATTTTTGGCAATTTTTACTAATTACATAATAATCTTGCAACAACAAAAAAAAAAAAAAAGAGTAAATGCCCAATCTTTGAATCTTAGGAGGTATGGACCTGTTTAGTGCTTGGATGGGAGACCGCCTCGGAATACCAGTTGCTGTAATATTTTTGGAAATTTGTACTAATTATATAATTATCTTGAAACAAAAAGAGTCAATGCCCAATCTTTGAATCTTAGCAGCTATGGACCTGTTTAGTGTTTGGATGGGAGACCGCCTCGGAAAACCAGGTGCTCTAATATTATTGGAAATTCATTACTAATTATATAATAATCTTTAAAAAAAAAAAAAAAAAAAAAAGAGTCAATGCCCGATCTCTTAATCTTAGCAGGTATTGGCCTGGTTAGTGCTTGGATGGGAGACCGCCTGGGAATACCAGGTGCTTTAAGCTTTAGGGTTTTCTTTCCTACTTATATAATGTACCGGCGATTAGATTGACTGATCTTTAAATAGCTCTCTCTTTGCAGCAGTGTTCGCTTATGGCCATACCACCCTGGCTATGCCAGATCATGTCTGAGCTCGGAAGCTAAGCAGGTTTGGGCCTGGTTAGTAATTGGATGGGAGACCCCCTGGTAATACCAGTTGCTTTAAGATTTTTGTAAATTTTTCACAAATTATATAATAATCTTGAAAAAAAAAAGAGTGAATGCCCATTCTTTGAATCTTAGCAGTCATTGACCTGTGTAGTGTTTGGATGGGAGACCCCCTGGTAATACCAGGTGCTCTAATATTATTGGAAATTTATTACTAATTATATAATAATCTTAAAAAAAAAGAGCCAATGCCCGATCTCTTAATCTTAGCAGGTATTGGCCTGGTTAGTGCTTGGATGGGAGACCGCCTCGGAATACCAGGTGCTGTAAGCTTTTGGATTTTCATTCCTACTTATATAATGTATGGGCGATTTGATTGGCTGATCTTTAAATAGTCTTCTCTTTGCAGTATCCTTCGCTTGCGACCGTAACAACCTGGCTATGCCTGATCTCGTCTGCTCTCGGAAGCTAAGCAGGTTTGGTCCTGTATAATGTACCGGCGATTAGATTGGCTGATCTTTAAATAGCTCTCTCTTTGCAGCAGTCTTCGCTTATGGCCATTCCACCCTGGCTATGCCAGATCATGTCTGAGCTCGGAAACTAAGCAGGTTTCGGCCTGGTTAGTAATTGGATGGCAGACCCCCTGGTAATACCAGTTGCTTTAAGATTTTTGGAAATTTTTCACAAATTATATAATAATCTTGCAAGAAAAAAAGAAAGGAGTCAATGCCCCATATCTGAATCTTAGCAGGTATGGGCCTGGTTAGTAATTGGATGGGAGACACCCTGGTAATACCAGTTGCTTTAAGATTTTTGGAAATTTTTCACCAATTATATAATAATCTTAAAAAAAAAAAAAAAAGTCAATGCCCGATCTCTGAATAATAGCAGGTTTTGCCTGGTTAGTACTTGGATGGAAGACGGCCGGGAAATACCAGTTGCTGTAATATTTTTGGCAATTTTTACTAATTACATAATAATCTTGCAACAAAAAAAAAAAAAAAAAAAGAGTAAATGCCCAATCTTTGAATCTTAGGAGGTATGGACCTGTTTAGTGCTTGGATGGGAGACCGCCTCGGAATACCAGTTGCTGTAATATTTTTGGAAATTTGTACTAATTATATAATTATCTTGAAACAAAAAGAGTCAATGCCCAATCTTTGAATCTTAGCAGCTATGGACCTGTTTAGTGTTTGGATGGGAGACCGCCTCGGAAAACCAGGTGCTCTAATATTATTGGAAATTTATTACTAATTATATAATAATCTTTAAAAAAAAAAAAAAAAAAAAAAAAAGAGTCAATGCCCGATCTCTTAATCTTAGCAGGTATTGGCCTGGTTAGTGCTTGGATGGGAGACCGCCTGGGAATACCAGGTGCTTTAAGCTTTAGGGTTTTCTTTCCTACTTATATTAGATTGGCTGATCTTTAAATAGCTCTCTCTTTGCAGCAGTCTTCGCTTATGGCCATACCACCCTGTCTATGCCAGATCATGTCTGAGCTCGGAAGCTAAGCAGGTTTGGGCCTGGTTAGTAATTGGATGGGAGACCCCCTGGTAATGCCAGTTGCTTTAAGATTTTTGTAAATTTTTCACAAATTATATAATAATCTTGAAAAAAAAAAGAGTCAATGCCCATTCTTTGAATCTTAGCAGTCATGGACCTGTTTAGTGTCTGGATGGGAGACCGCCTCGGAATACCAGGTGCTCTAATATTATTGGAAATTTATTACTAATTATATAATAATCTTAAAAAAAAAAAAAAAAAAAAAAGAGTCAATGCCCGATCTCTTAATCTTAGCAGGTATTGGCCTGGTTAGTGCTTGGATGGGAGACCGCCTGGGAATACCAGGTGCTTTAAGCTTTAGGGTTTTCTTTCCTACTTATATAATGTACCGGCGATTAGATTGACTGATCTTTAAATAGCTCTCTCTTTGCAGCAGTCTTCGCTTATGGCCATACCACCCTGGCTATGCCAGATCATGTCTGAGCTCGGAAGCTAAGCAGGTTTGGGCCTGGTTAGTAATTGGATGGGAGACCCCCTGGTAATACCAGTTGCTTTAAGATTTTTGAAAATTTTTCACAAATTATATAATAATCTTGAAAAAAAAAAGAGTGAATGCCCATTCTTTGAATCTTAGCAGTCATTGACCTGTGTAGTGTTTGGATGGGAGACCCCCTGGTAATACCAGGTGCTCTAATATTATTGGAAATTTATTACTAATTATATAATAATCTTAAAAAAAAGAGCCAATGCCCGATCTCTTAATCTTAGCAGGTATTGGCCTGGTTAGTGCTTGGATGGGAGACCGCCTCGGAATACCAGGTGCTGTAAGCTTTTGGATTTTCATTCCTACTTATATAATGTATGGGCGATTTGATTGGCTGATCTTTAAATAGTCTTCTCTTTGCAGTATCCTTCGCTTGCGACCGTAACAACCTGGCTATGCCTGATCTCGTCTGCTCTCGGAAGCTAAGCAGGTTTGGTCCTGTATAATGTACCGGCGATTAGATTGGCTGATCTTTAAATAGCTCTCTCTTTGCAGCAGTCTTCGCTTATGGCCATTCCACCCTGGCTATGCCAGATCATGTCTGAGCTCGGAAACTAAGCAGGTTTCGGCCTGGTTAGTAATTGGATGGCAGACCCCCTGGTAATACCAGTTGCTTTAAGATTTTGGGAAATTTTTCACAAATTATATAATAATCTTGCAAGAAAAAAAGAAAGGAGTCAATGCCCCATATCTGAATCTTAGCATGTATGGGCCTGGTTAGTAATTGGATGGGAGACACCCTGGTAATACCAGTTGCTTTAAGATTTTTGGAAATTTTTCACAAATTATATAATAATCTTGAAAAAAAAAAAAAAAGTCAATGCCCGATCTCTGAATAATAGCAGGTTTTGCCTGGTTAGTACTTGGATGGAAGACGGCCGGGAAATACCAGTTGCTGTAATTTTTTTGGCAATTTTTACTAATTACATAATAATCTTGCAACAACAACAAAAAAAAAAAGAGTAAATGCCCAATCTTTGAATCTTAGGAGGTATGGACCTGTTTAGTGCTTGGATGGGAGACCGCCTCGGAATACCAGTTGCTGTAATATTTTTGGAAATTTGTACTAATTATATAATTATCTTGAAACAAAAAGAGTCAATGCCCAATCTTTGAATCTTAGCAGCTATGGACCTGTTTAGTGTTTGGATGGGAGACCGCCTCGGAAAACCAGGTGCTCTAATATTATTGGAAATTCATTACTAATTATATAATAATCTTTAAAAAAAAAAAAAAAAAAAAAAGAGTCAATGCCCGATCTCTTAATCTTAGCAGGTATTGGCCTGGTTAGTGCTTGGATGGGAGACCGCCTGGGAATACCAGGTGCTTTAAGCTTTAGGGTTTTCTTTCCTACTTATATAATGTACCGGCGATTAGATTGACTGATCTTTAAATAGCTCTCTCTTTGCAGCAGTGTTCGCTTATGGCCATACCACCCTGGCTATGCCAGATCATGTCTGAGCTCGGAAGCTAAGCAGGTTTGGGCCTGGTTAGTAATTGGATGGGAGACCCCCTGGTAATACCAGTTGCTTTAAGATTTTTGTAAATTTTTCACAAATTATATAATAATCTTGAAAAAAAAAAGAGTGAATGCCCATTCTTTGAATCTTAGCAGTCATTGACCTGTGTAGTGTTTGGATGGGAGACCCCCTGGTAATACCAGGTGCTCTAATATTATTGGAAATTTATTACTAATTATATAATAATCTTAAAAAAAAAGAGCCAATGCCCGATCTCTTAATCTTAGCAGGTATTGGCCTGGTTAGTGCTTGGATGGGAGACCGCCTCGGAATACCAGGTGCTGTAAGCTTTTGGATTTTCATTCCTACTTATATAATGTATGGGCGATTTGATTGGCTGATCTTTAAATAGTCTTCTCTTTGCAGTATCCTTCGCTTGCGACCGTAACAACCTGGCTATGCCTGATCTCGTCTGCTCTCGGAAGCTAAGCAGGTTTGGTCCTGTATAATGTACCGGCGATTAGATTGGCTGATCTTTAAATAGCTCTCTCTTTGCAGCAGTCTTCGCTTATGGCCATTCCACCCTGGCTATGCCAGATCATGTCTGAGCTCGGAAACTAAGCAGGTTTCGGCCTGGTTAGTAATTGGATGGCAGACCCCCTGGTAATACCAGTTGCTTTAAGATTTTTGGAAATTTTTCACAAATTATATAATAATCTTGCAAGAAAAAAAGAAAGGAGTCAATGCCCCATATCTGAATCTTAGCAGGTATGGGCCTGGTTAGTAATTGGATGGGAGACACCCTGGTAATACCAGTTGCTTTAAGATTTTTGGAAATTTTTCACCAATTATATAATAATCTTAAAAAAAAAAAAAAAAAGTCAATGCCCGATCTCTGAATAATAGCAGGTTTTGCCTGGTTAGTACTTGGATGGAAGACGGCCGGGAAATACCAGTTGCTGTAATATTTTTGGCAATTTTTACTAATTACATAATAATCTTGCAACAAAAAAAAAAAAAAAAAAAAGAGTAAATGCCCAATCTTTGAATCTTAGGAGGTATGGACCTGTTTAGTGCTTGGATGGGAGACCGCCTCGGAATACCAGTTGCTGTAATATTTTTGGAAATTTGTACTAATTATATAATTATCTTGAAACAAAAAGAGTCAATGCCCAATCTTTGAATCTTAGCAGCTATGGACCTGTTTAGTGTTTGGATGGGAGACCGCCTCGGAAAACCAGGTGCTCTAATATTATTGGAAATTTATTACTAATTATATAATAATCTTTAAAAAAAAAAAAAAAAAAAAAAAAAAGAGTCAATGCCCGATCTCTTAATCTTAGCAGGTATTGGCCTGGTTAGTGCTTGGATGGGAGACCGCCTGGGAATACCAGGTGCTTTAAGCTTTAGGGTTTTCTTTCCTACTTATATTAGATTGGCTGATCTTTAAATAGCTCTCTCTTTGCAGCAGTCTTCGCTTATGGCCATACCACCCTGTCTATGCCAGATCATGTCTGAGCTCGGAAGCTAAGCAGGTTTGGGCCTGGTTAGTAATTGGATGGGAGACCCCCTGGTAATACCAGTTGCTTTAAGATTTTTGTAAATTTTTCACAAATTATATAATAATCTTGAAAAAAAAAAGAGTCAATGCCCATTCTTTGAATCTTAGCAGTCATGGACCTGTTTAGTGTCTGGATGGGAGACCGCCTCGGAATACCAGGTGCTCTAATATTATTGGAAATTTATTACTAATTATATAATAATCTTAAAAAAAAAAAAAAAAAAAAAAGAGTCAATGCCCGATCTCTTAATCTTAGCAGGTATTGGCCTGGTTAGTGCTTGGATGGGAGACCGCCTGGGAATACCAGGTGCTTTAAGCTTTAGGGTTTTCTTTCCTACTTATATAATGTACCGGCGATTAGATTGACTGATCTTTAAATAGCTCTCTCTTTGCAGCAGTCTTCGCTTATGGCCATACCACCCTGGCTATGCCAGATCATGTCTGAGCTCGGAAGCTAAGCAGGTTTGGGCCTGGTTAGTAATTGGATGGGAGACCCCCTGGTAATACCAGTTGCTTTAAGATTTTTGAAAATTTTTCACAAATTATATAATAATCTTGAAAAAAAAAAGAGTGAATGCCCATTCTTTGAATCTTAGCAGTCATTGACCTGTGTAGTGTTTGGATGGGAGACCCCCTGGTAATACCAGGTGCTCTAATATTATTGGAAATTTATTACTAATTATATAATAATCTTAAAAAAAAAGAGCCAATGCCCGATCTCTTAATCTTAGCAGGTATTGGCCTGGTTAGTGCTTGGATGGGAGACCGCCTCGGAATACCAGGTGCTGTAAGCTTTTGGATTTTCATTCCTACTTATATAATGTATGGGCGATTTGATTGGCTGATCTTTAAATAGTCTTCTCTTTGCAGTATCCTTCGCTTGCGACCGTAACAACCTGGCTATGCCTGATCTCGTCTGCTCTCGGAAGCTAAGCAGGTTTGGTCCTGTATAATGTACCGGCGATTAGATTGGCTGATCTTTAAATAGCTCTCTCTTTGCAGCAGTCTTCGCTTATGGCCATTCCACCCTGGCTATGCCAGATCATGTCTGAGCTCGGAAACTAAGCAGGTTTCGGCCTGGTTAGTAATTGGATGGCAGACCCCCTGGTAATACCAGTTGCTTTAAGATTTTGGGAAATTTTTCACAAATTATATAATAATCTTGCAAGAAAAAAAGAAAGGAGTCAATGCCCCATATCTGAATCTTAGCATGTATGGGCCTGGTTAGTAATTGGATGGGAGACACCCTGGTAATACCAGTTGCTTTAAGATTTTTGGAAATTTTTCACAAATTATATAATAATCTTGAAAAAAAAAAAAAAAGTCAATGCCCGATCTCTGAATAATAGCAGGTTTTGCCTGGTTAGTACTTGGATGGAAGACGGCCGGGAAATACCAGTTGCTGTAATTTTTTTGGCAATTTTTACTAATTACATAATAATCTTGCAACAACAAAAAAAAAAAAAAGAGTAAATGCCCAATCTTTGAATCTTAGGAGGTATGGACCTGTTTAGTGCTTGGATGGGAGACCGCCTCGGAATACCAGTTGCTGTAATATTTTTGGAAATTTGTACTAATTATATAATTATCTTGAAACAAAAAGAGTCAATGCCCAATCTTTGAATCTTAGCAGCTATGGACCTGTTTAGTGTTTGGATGGGAGACCGCCTCGGAAAACCAGGTGCTCTAATATTATTGGAAATTCATTACTAATTATATAATAATCTTTAAAAAAAAAAAAAAAAAAAAAAGAGTCAATGCCCGATCTCTTAATCTTAGCAGGTATTGGCCTGGTTAGTGCTTGGATGGGAGACCGCCTGGGAATACCAGGTGCTTTAAGCTTTAGGGTTTTCTTTCCTACTTATATAATGTACCGGCGATTAGATTGACTGATCTTTAAATAGCTCTCTCTTTGCAGCAGTGTTCGCTTATGGCCATACCACCCTGGCTATGCCAGATCATGTCTGAGCTCGGAAGCTAAGCAGGTTTGGGCCTGGTTAGTAATTGGATGGGAGACCCCCTGGTAATACCAGTTGCTTTAAGATTTTTGTAAATTTTTCACAAATTATATAATAATCTTGAAAAAAAAAAGAGTGAATGCCCATTCTTTGAATCTTAGCAGTCATTGACCTGTGTAGTGTTTGGATGGGAGACCCCCTGGTAATACCAGGTGCTCTAATATTATTGGAAATTTATTACTAATTATATAATAATCTTAAAAAAAAAGAGCCAATGCCCGATCTCTTAATCTTAGCAGGTATTGGCCTGGTTAGTGCTTGGATGGGAGACCGCCTCGGAATACCAGGTGCTGTAAGCTTTTGGATTTTCATTCCTACTTATATAATGTATGGGCGATTTGATTGGCTGATCTTTAAATAGTCTTCTCTTTGCAGTATCCTTCGCTTGCGACCGTAACAACCTGGCTATGCCTGATCTCGTCTGCTCTCGGAAGCTAAGCAGGTTTGGTCCTGTATAATGTACCGGCGATTAGATTGGCTGATCTTTAAATAGCTCTCTCTTTGCAGCAGTCTTCGCTTATGGCCATTCCACCCTGGCTATGCCAGATCATGTCTGAGCTCGGAAACTAAGCAGGTTTCGGCCTGGTTAGTAATTGGATGGCAGACCCCCTGGTAATACCAGTTGCTTTAAGATTTTTGGAAATTTTTCACAAATTATATAATAATCTTGCAAGAAAAAAAGAAAGGAGTCAATGCCCCATATCTGAATCTTAGCAGGTATGGGCCTGGTTAGTAATTGGATGGGAGACACCCTGGTAATACCAGTTGCTTTAAGATTTTTGGAAATTTTTCACCAATTATATAATAATCTTAAAAAAAAAAAAAAAAAGTCAATGCCCGATCTCTGAATAATAGCAGGTTTTGCCTGGTTAGTACTTGGATGGAAGACGGCCGGGAAATACCAGTTGCTGTAATATTTTTGGCAATTTTTACTAATTACATAATAATCTTGCAACAAAAAAAAAAAAAAAAAAAAGAGTAAATGCCCAATCTTTGAATCTTAGGAGGTATGGACCTGTTTAGTGCTTGGATGGGAGACCGCCTCGGAATACCAGTTGCTGTAATATTTTTGGAAATTTGTACTAATTATATAATTATCTTGAAACAAAAAGAGTCAATGCCCAATCTTTGAATCTTAGCAGCTATGGACCTGTTTAGTGTTTGGATGGGAGACCGCCTCGGAAAACCAGGTGCTCTAATATTATTGGAAATTTATTACTAATTATATAATAATCTTTAAAAAAAAAAAAAAAAAAAAAAAAAAGAGTCAATGCCCGATCTCTTAATCTTAGCAGGTATTGGCCTGGTTAGTGCTTGGATGGGAGACCGCCTGGGAATACCAGGTGCTTTAAGCTTTAGGGTTTTCTTTCCTACTTATATTAGATTGGCTGATCTTTAAATAGCTCTCTCTTTGCAGCAGTCTTCGCTTATGGCCATACCACCCTGTCTATGCCAGATCATGTCTGAGCTCGGAAGCTAAGCAGGTTTGGGCCTGGTTAGTAATTGGATGGGAGACCCCCTGGTAATACCAGTTGCTTTAAGATTTTTGTAAATTTTTCACAAATTATATAATAATCTTGAAAAAAAAAAGAGTCAATGCCCATTCTTTGAATCTTAGCAGTCATGGACCTGTTTAGTGTCTGGATGGGAGACCGCCTCGGAATACCAGGTGCTCTAATATTATTGGAAATTTATTACTAATTATATAATAATCTTAAAAAAAAAAAAAAAAAAAAAAGAGTCAATGCCCGATCTCTTAATCTTAGCAGGTATTGGCCTGGTTAGTGCTTGGATGGGAGACCGCCTGGGAATACCAGGTGCTTTAAGCTTTAGGGTTTTCTTTCCTACTTATATAATGTACCGGCGATTAGATTGACTGATCTTTAAATAGCTCTCTCTTTGCAGCAGTCTTCGCTTATGGCCATACCACCCTGGCTATGCCAGATCATGTCTGAGCTCGGAAGCTAAGCAGGTTTGGGCCTGGTTAGTAATTGGATGGGAGACCCCCTGGTAATACCAGTTGCTTTAAGATTTTTGAAAATTTTTCACAAATTATATAATAATCTTGAAAAAAAAAAGAGTGAATGCCCATTCTTTGAATCTTAGCAGTCATTGACCTGTGTAGTGTTTGGATGGGAGACCCCCTGGTAATACCAGGTGCTCTAATATTATTGGAAATTTATTACTAATTATATAATAATCTTAAAAAAAAAGAGCCAATGCCCGATCTCTTAATCTTAGCAGGTATTGGCCTGGTTAGTGCTTGGATGGGAGACCGCCTCGGAATACCAGGTGCTGTAAGCTTTTGGATTTTCATTCCTACTTATATAATGTATGGGCGATTTGATTGGCTGATCTTTAAATAGTCTTCTCTTTGCAGTATCCTTCGCTTGCGACCGTAACAACCTGGCTATGCCTGATCTCGTCTGCTCTCGGAAGCTAAGCAGGTTTGGTCCTGTATAATGTACCGGCGATTAGATTGGCTGATCTTTAAATAGCTCTCTCTTTGCAGCAGTCTTCGCTTATGGCCATTCCACCCTGGCTATGCCAGATCATGTCTGAGCTCGGAAACTAAGCAGGTTTCGGCCTGGTTAGTAATTGGATGGCAGACCCCCTGGTAATACCAGTTGCTTTAAGATTTTGGGAAATTTTTCACAAATTATATAATAATCTTGCAAGAAAAAAAGAAAGGAGTCAATGCCCCATATCTGAATCTTAGCATGTATGGGCCTGGTTAGTAATTGGATGGGAGACACCCTGGTAATACCAGTTGCTTTAAGATTTTTGGAAATTTTTCACAAATTATATAATAATCTTGAAAAAAAAAAAAAAAGTCAATGCCCGATCTCTGAATAATAGCAGGTTTTGCCTGGTTAGTACTTGGATGGAAGACGGCCGGGAAATACCAGTTGCTGTAATTTTTTTGGCAATTTTTACTAATTACATAATAATCTTGCAACAACAAAAAAAAAAAAAAGAGTAAATGCCCAATCTTTGAATCTTAGGAGGTATGGACCTGTTTAGTGCTTGGATGGGAGACCGCCTCGGAATACCAGTTGCTGTAATATTTTTGGAAATTTGTACTAATTATATAATTATCTTGAAACAAAAAGAGTCAATGCCCAATCTTTGAATCTTAGCAGCTATGGACCTGTTTAGTGTTTGGATGGGAGACCGCCTCGGAAAACCAGGTGCTCTAATATTATTGGAAATTCATTACTAATTATATAATAATCTTTAAAAAAAAAAAAAAAAAAAAAAGAGTCAATGCCCGATCTCTTAATCTTAGCAGGTATTGGCCTGGTTAGTGCTTGGATGGGAGACCGCCTGGGAATACCAGGTGCTTTAAGCTTTAGGGTTTTCTTTCCTACTTATATAATGTACCGGCGATTAGATTGACTGATCTTTAAATAGCTCTCTCTTTGCAGCAGTGTTCGCTTATGGCCATACCACCCTGGCTATGCCAGATCATGTCTGAGCTCGGAAGCTAAGCAGGTTTGGGCCTGGTTAGTAATTGGATGGGAGACCCCCTGGTAATACCAGTTGCTTTAAGATTTTTGTAAATTTTTCACAAATTATATAATAATCTTGAAAAAAAAAAGAGTGAATGCCCATTCTTTGAATCTTAGCAGTCATTGACCTGTGTAGTGTTTGGATGGGAGACCCCCTGGTAATACCAGGTGCTCTAATATTATTGGAA